>NW_028083505.1:0-6143 GCF_014824575.4 Sturnira hondurensis | reverse complement strand
TAGTAGGCTTGCCAGGAGGGTCCATCACTGGCCATGAGGAACTCTCTGTACATGGGGGGACTGCGGTGTGAACCACAGGGATAGTCTGTATACAGGGAAGGTTGGTGGCTGGGTGATGGAGATGGTCCATATACAGACAGGGGTGTGACTGTGTTTGGAACAGACTGTGTGAGGGTGAAAATCTGGGGGATGTGTGCAGAGCTCACACAACTCTTCTCTGATCTCAGGCCCTGCAGGAGCCATAGGCCCACAGGGACCTCCAGGTGCCAGGGGTCCCCAAGGACTGAAGGGGGACAGAGGTGCTCCTGGAGACAGAGGAGCAAAAGGAGAGAGTGGGCTTCCAGGTAAGGTAGCCTCCCCCAGCTCTGGGAACCCCACTAGTGGGGGACGGAGGAGGGGTCTCTTCAGCTCAGGGCAGCCCCTCCACTCAGTGGTCAACCCGTTTCAGGCGTGCGTGAAAAGCAGACAAGGCTGACAGGCTAGAAGGCAGGAAGATTGGGCTCTGGTTTTAGACTCTGTTACTTGGTGCAGGGCAGGCCTGAGCAGTTTCTCCATCTGGTCATTGGGACAAGCACAGCTCCCACTCCCTTCACTGGATAGCTCTGAGCATCAAATAATCCAGGGGATGGGAAATACTTGAGGAGTGTGCAATCCTGTCCCCCACCCCACCTCCTGTAGGAAGTGCTGTCAAATTCTCAGAATGTGGAGTGACTGTGTCACCTGGATCAGTGTCAGTGGGGTGCAAGGACCTGCTCAGGGGACAGTTTGTTCACAACAGTAGCACAGGAAATGTGGGCAGCAGGGCCTGTTGTGTCAGCAGATGTGGGCTTTGTGGGGGCCAGTCCCAGCTCCTTACCCCACCCCCAACAATGCCAGCAACTGGGCACCCTTCCCTTGAGGCCCAGACTCTGAGCCAATCCCTGGCTGTGCTGGGCTAGTCTTCAGTCTACCTGTCTCTCTCTGCAGACACCACTGCTCTGAGGCGGCAGGTGGAGGCCCTACAGGGACAGGTACAGCGTCTTCAGGGTGCCTTCTCTCTGTACAGGAAAGGTGAGTTCCTGGGCCTGGACCTGAGCCTGAGGCAGACACTGGGGATAGGGCTCAGACTGGGTCTGTGTTTTGGTTTGGAGTTGGCTGGGTCTGAGGCAGGTGTGGGTCTGGGACTGTAGGGGGGAGGGGGTGACTGGCTGGACCTGGGATGGGGCAGGGAGTGGGGCTAGGGCTAAGGGTGGAACAGAGCAGGGAAGCCACATGTTCTTGGAATTGGAAGTAGATGCAAGGGATAAGTGGCAGGATGTGTCCCTTATCATGAGTTCAGTGGGTTGCTAGAAGCATGGCCAAGGCCATGTGGCTCCAGAATGCCCCCAACATCACAGCCAACTGTGACCCAAGCCACATCAATGCCCTGAGTCCAGGGCAGTCCAACAGACCTTCACTCTTGCTGACCCTGTGTTGGTCCCTGTCATATATGGAGAGACCCAACCACCCAGGATGCATTTCTTAGCTCTGTGGGGCTGGGTGTGGGAACACCCCAAGATGTACCTGCCCAGCCCACAGCAGCAGAGGTTGCAGACTCTGCTCTGAGATTTGGGGTTGGGATGCTGTCCTTGGGTCAAGGCTGGTGAGAGCCAGACGTTCACATGTGGCCACTGAGAATCTCACCTGAGGCATGCCCTAAGTCTGGCACGGGGCTGGTGGTCTCTGGGCTCTGGGTGTTCAAAGCAGATGTTCCTCCCAGAGCCTGCAATGCTGAGGAGTGTGAGGCCTCCAGGCGCACACAGCTGAGTGCCCTGTGCCTGTGGGAATCTCCTCCTCTCTCCCTATTTTGCTCCCCTGGACCCCTCCTCTCCCTGATGTCAGCTTTGAATTCAAATCATTCACCACATCTCACTGATCCAAAAAAGGAAGAGTTCCTGAAGGAGGGAAGCATAAAGGGTGAGGCATAGGCTTGGCTCCAGAGCACCAAAGCCCACTAAGTACCTATGTATCAAGGATTTGTGCATGTACTCACTCACTCTGCATACATGAGCACACATGCTTATGCAGGCACACACAAATAGTCACACACATCCAGATGGACCTTTGGGTTCCCATTACCTTGTGATGGAGCTTGGCTATATTTGTATATGCACGTGTGTATATACCCGAGTATGTGCATGTGATGGCATGTGACCTCTTGTGCTGACCTTGTGCAAGGCTACTCTGGGTGCCATCTTGAACTTGTGGATAATGTGCACTCTGAGCCCTTGTGGAAGGTACTCACAGGTCAAGGGCAAGTAGGTTGGGGTGCAGCCTGGGCTCCTGACCAGCCCTGTGAGTTTGGGGAATGGCCCTCTCAGGAGCCCTGAAGATTTTTGTGCATGAACCCAGAAGCCAAAGGGATGGAAAATGAGGCAGAATAAAAACAGATAGTTAAGTGTGACACAAGTGATAGTTTTATAAAATATATTTTCACTTTAAAGATGAGAAATGGGAAACTCTAAGAAACATGGATTCTCCCTTGCCCACCTGGACAGTCATTGCCAAGGTGGGGTGAAACAACCTGGCCTTCTGATTCCTAGACAGGGCTCTGCAGCACTGATTCTCTCTCCGTCCCCCACTCCCACATACACAGATCAGATCCCTTCAACACCTCACCCAGCACTCTGGCCTCACCCACATGCACTCCACGAGGCCAGCATTGGGCTACACACAGTGCAGAGATTAGCACATCACTGCTCTGAGAAGGCCCACCCATTCTTCTCCTTTCCCACACCCCACACACAGAGCACAGACCCTCTGACAATGGCACATGCCCTGCTGTTACGTGGGTTCCAAGTGAGATCAGAGTGAGCACCTGCATTGCTATCCATGATCTCATAGACTGGCCCAGGCTGCATGGTGCCATTTCAATGGCCAGAATCGGTCCAGTTCTGTCCAGTAATTGGTAAACGGATTCTGGTATGCCATGTGGGGAGGAATGGAAAGAGCATGTGTAGGCTTTAGTGTCAGCTCAAATAAGATTTAATTCCTAACTCTACATTTGATGATTACGTGACAAGGAGCCTCTTAATCTCTCAGAGCCCAGGGTTCTCACCCATAACTAGAGACCCCAGAGTCACCTTATAGAGAGCATTGTAATTTGGGGTTACTCTGGTACCAAGTGTCTCACTTTTGTCCTATCTGGTACCCTGATGCCCTGTATGGGATGCCTGGGCCTCTGGTTGGAGCACAAGGGTCCCCTGAGCTTTGGCTGGGTGATGTCAGAACCCAAAACTGACTGTCCTCTTCCTTCTGTTAGTGGATCTTTTTCCTGATGGCCGAGTTGTTGGAGAGAAGATCTTCAAGACAGGAGGCTTTGAAAAATCTTTTCAGGATGCACAGCAAGTATGCAGACAGGCTGGGGGGCAGTTGCCCTCCCCACGCTCTGCAGCTGAGAATGAGGCCTTGCAACAGCTGGTCGCAGCTCAGAACAAGGCTGCATTCCTGAGCATGACTGACTCTCAGACAGAGGGCAAGTTCACCTACCCCACAGGGGAGTCCCTGGTGTATTCCAACTGGGCCCCAGGGGAGCCCAACAACAGTGGTGGGGAAGAGGACTGTGTGGAAATCTTTGACAATGGAAAATGGAATGATAAATCCTGTGGAGAGAGGCGCCTTGTGATCTGTGAGTTCTGAGCCACCCAGGTTGGATGGGGCACTTGTGTCCTAGGAGCCTGGCCAGCGAGTCAGGGCCCAGACCTGTGAGCTGCCAACATCTCAGCAAGAAGCTGACATCTCTGCTGGTCATGGCTTCTCCTCAGAGCCATGGGATGAGACCAGAGGTAGGGCTCCTGTGGAACACCTCTCTCAGAATAAAATATGAATCTGGCATCAGACACTGGTGACCTGTCATTGGAGGAAGGGGCAGCCTGTATTCCCAGTCCCAAGGGATAAAGTCGGTTGTCAAAGACCTTCCTGCTGCAAAATCCAATGGTTCCTCTTCTGCTCCCTGTGTTCTCAAACTGTTAGCCACATGTGATCCAATTGTTCAACTTCTGCTCTGTAACTCTTCCTCCTCTTAGTTTTCTAAGACACCACTCTTGCTTTTATCTTTATGGTTGTTCTTATCATCCTCTTTTGCTAGTCCCTGCTCCTCTTCATGTATTTATTTATTTATTTAATTTTATTATTAATTTAAGAGAGAGAGAAAGAGAGAGAGAGAGAGAAACATCAATGTGTACTTGCATTTTGTGCACCACCCACTGGGACCCAACCCCCAACCCAGGCATGTGCACTGACAAGGAATTGAATTGTGGACCCTTCAGTTTGCACCCCGGACTCAGTCCACCGAGCCACACTAGTCAAGCGTGCTTCTCTTCTTGACCACTTAATAGTGACATGCTCAAGCCTTAAACCCCCCTTCTCTTCTCTCCTTACCCTCACTCCAGGAATGAGCTCACTCTGTCGATGGCTCAGATTCCTTCCATTGATGACAGCCAGATGTGTATCCCTGCTCTGGGCCTCTCCCTGAGCCCCAGACTCCCCTAGCCAATGCAATCTGGAGCCCAAGGGCTGGGAAGTTCCAGTTGCTGCATCTTGCTTCAAGATCTGAGCCATGAAAGCTGCATAGCGCAGTGGGTAGATTTGGCAAGTGGGTAGATCTGTTTCCTGGACAGACTGCATGGTCTTTCATCATGTAGCCTCCTCCTCATCTTGCTACTCAGGACCTCTTTCTATCTGGGTTAATATGCCTCCTGGATCATGGGAAAGAATACCATCTGCACAATCCTAATGCCATCTGAAATCTCAGACACAGAGGGCATCCAGTCATGCTCATAGTCCTCCTCACGCCTGACAGTTGCAGGAGGTCCTTTCCCCCACTTTGCCTCAGAAACAACCTAGGCAGATCCCCTTCCTCACTGTACAGATATGGGAACCAAGACGCAGAGAGGGGAGGAGACTTGAAAGAGGCCACAAGTGGTATTGGTGCTAAAGCGTGGCCATGTGAAAGGTCTTCTGACTCCAAACCTTATACTTTTGACTTGTAAATTTTTAGGCCAAAGGCCTAAACTAGTTGTGTTTAATGGCACTTCTGTTTAAGGAATTCGAATAACACCCGAATGAACCATAGGCTCTTAAGAGGGAGCAACAAATACCCCTTCCCTAGACAGGAAAAGAACCACTCTCCTTTGCTCCCAGAGCTGGGAAAATTATCCTTTCTGTCCCTTCCTGATGGGACTCCTAAGCCCCAGCCCACTTCCCAATACTTCTGTAGCTACATTGCTTATGTAGGGCAGCATGTGTGAAAACAAAAAGCCTTACCTCCCAATAGCATACAGCACAGGCTCTCTGCTAAGATCTGTTTGCTGTTACTGAAAACAATCCCCAATTCCCGGCAGCTTCGGAAATATGTCAGTTATGCAACAGTGAGCAAATAATCTTCAGTACTGGGGCCACAACTGGATCCAATCAGATGGGGAACTTAGAAAGGCCCCTTTTCCACTGCAAATAAAATGAAAAGAACAACTGGGTATGGTTTAAGCCAAGGGGGAACATTTTTCCTGAGAACAAAGAGTTCTGAAGTTGCTCAAAGACTGGGTTGCACAAGCAATGCTGTGTGTCTCTCTGTGTCTGCATCTCTCCTGATACCCTCTACCTCTTTTCTCTTTTTTTCACTCCACCTTCTGCTTTTGCTCTCTTCACTGTGCAATCATAGGGAATCTTGTGTCACACAGAGGTCTGAAATGGTTGCTTGATATCAAATCAAAATTCCTGTGGAAATGAATTTCCCTCTCTCAGATGCTTATCTCTGGTCTGATAAACTAAACCTGGGGTTGACCACAAGAACAATATTGCCACTGGAATGCATACTAGGTCCTGCTGGTCTGTGTAGACCCTTGAAATATGACAAATACCCACCCCAGAACTTGAGCCCAACATTTCTTGACAATAGTGTAGGAAAAAATGGCAGACTTATGTGACTCAGGAAGAAGAAAAAAAATCTCTTGTGGTGTTGAAAGCCAGTAGTGTTGTGACCGCAAGTTCTAGAAAGAAGCTTTAGATCCACCGTACAGGGCATCTGGTTGGTTCTCTAGTGCAGAGAACAAGAAAGAGGGTGATTTGGACTCTGCAGACACAGCCCCCCTGAAGCAGAGAACTAAGGCAAGTATTTCAGAAAATTC
>NW_028083504.1:0-1235 GCF_014824575.4 Sturnira hondurensis | reverse complement strand
TTCTCTCCTTCTCTCCTTCCCTTCCCCTCTAAGGATGGATAAATAAAATCTTAAAAAATAAATAAATAAGTAAAACACTGAATATTGCCCTGACCCTGGCCTGGCTCACCTGGTTGAGCCATGAGCCTGAAAGTGAAAGTTTTCTGGTTTAATTCCGAGTCACCCCAATGCTGGGGTTGCAGGCCGGTCCTCGGTTGATCTGTGCCACTGATGGTTGTTTCTCTCACACCTCAGTGTTTCTCTCCCTCTCTCCCTCACTTCCCCTCCCTTTCCCACTCTTCCCCTCCTTCCAAAAAAAAAAAAAAGAAGACGAAGAAGAAGAAGGGAAACGCGGGGAATATCAATCTGGAGTGCTCCAACCACTTTGGAAAACAATGATGACAACCCCAAACACAGAATAGGGCAAAGCTCGATATTCAAGACATTCAGGATTCTGTAGCAGGGGACACACATCCTCTATCCTCAGGCAGCTTTTATTCCAAGAGACATTGTGAGAACCTAAGGTCCTAGAAAGCTGTCCGTGTTCTCCCATCCTTCAGATGGTGACTACAGTTTCCGGGAGTCTATGACTTGCCCAAAGCCTGCCCCCCAAGTCCAATTAAGATGCTTTAGTGCACATACTCCAATTTTTGGCCTGTGTGTCACTCTTGGGCCAGAAATTTCTCTGCCATTCAAGGATCCTACGAATCAAATGTCAGACCCACAGAAAGACTAAGTGGAAAGATCTCTGATTCAGGACAGAACAGGATGGTGTCGGTCAAGGTGGGCAGTGCAGATGCCGAAAGTGACTAACCATCTGGGCTTCCCGCAGGGTCAGGGGGACAGTTTTTCTGGACTGCCTGCCATCTCTGACCCCTGCTGTTCACCTGGGCAATTGGGCCGTTAAACTTTTCCTTCCTCCCTCCCTTTCTCCCTTCCTTCCCCCCCTCCTTTTAAACAGGAATGTGCGAGAGATACATTCCTCAGTGGGTCCTTGCATGCCCCCCACTGGGGACTTGGCCAACAACCCAGGCATGTGGCCTGAATGGGAATCCAACTGGTGACCCTCTTTGGTTCACAGGCCTGCACTCAACCACTGAGCTACCCCAGCCTGGGCCTTCCTTCCTTTCTTACTGTGGTTAAATAATATATCCAATTTACCATTTTAACCTCATTAAAGCGTAAATTCAGTGGCAATGAGCACATGCACTATATTGGGCCACAGTTGGCACCTGCCATCTGCAGAACTGTTTCCT
>NW_028083503.1:0-567 GCF_014824575.4 Sturnira hondurensis | reverse complement strand
AGTGTGTAGGTAGGGGGTAGCTGGAGATAAGATTGGATTAGGCAGGTGAGACTGTTTATCAGGGTTCTTGGTTGTATGTGACGGAACCCCAGGTCCATTGCTTAAGTAAAAGAGGATATAATGAATGAAGTCACAGAGGGGGCTGGTGTTGAGCAGCCTCAGACCTCCCCCCCCTTCATCCCCTCTCTTCCTTTTCTGCTTCTTTCTGTGTGAGAGCTTCGTTCTCTCTAGCCAGCTGTTCCCATGAGGCAGAACCAAGGAGACAGGTGGCTCCGGGTTAAGATCCTCACAGGCATGGAGAGAAGATGGGTCTTCTCCACCAGACCCACGTAGAGGAACCATTAGAGAAGGCCTCTGCCGGGTCCTGCTGGGGACACGTGCCCGTGCGTGAGTCCACGATGTGGCTGGGATGTGGGAAGCTATCGTTACTGCCCAGTGCGGGTCATCTGATCACCCCTGCGATGAGAAGGAGGAGGTGTTTCTTTCAGAATAGTCCCCTATTGCCCAGATCACACACACACACACACACACACACACACACACACACACACAGAGTCATTAACATGT
>NW_028083502.1:0-544 GCF_014824575.4 Sturnira hondurensis | reverse complement strand
GGCTCCGGGCACCTTTCACCGTTTAAGAGGAGGAGGAGGAAGAAAGGAGTTGCCATCTGCATCTGTGGGGACATTGCTGGCATCCAACAGTGTGACCAGTATTTGTGGAACCATCACATGTGTGGCAATGTGTCAGGCATGGAGTTGAATGATTAATTCAAGAATTGTACATGTCTGGCACTTCAGTAAATCCTGCAGATCTGAACAAGACGCTTCTCCTTCGCAGGGTGTCCTTTCCCACTTTACACATTCCTGGCTCTGCACGGAGTGGGGAATCTCTCCAACCCCTGCCCACTCACAGCAGTTCCTCTGACCCCTGTTCTCCTGGTACAATCTGTGATATAGATATAGATATAGACACACATATTTATATACACACATGTACTATATACACGTATATGTATATACATGTGTGCATGTGTATATATGTATATACACACATATATATGTATATTTATGTACATATTTATATATATATATGTACATATATATATATGTATATTTGGGGGAACACGTTATGTAATGGTGTTTTGTGACAGAATTC
>NW_028083501.1:0-2203 GCF_014824575.4 Sturnira hondurensis | reverse complement strand
CAACATACAGCAATTCCATTGACAAGGACATCATTGTGGCCCTCATGTACACTGTAGTCACACCCATGCTGAATCCCTTTATCTATAGCCTTAGGAATAGGGACATGAAACAGGCTTTTGGGAAGCTTTTCAGGAAAGTAACATTTTCCTGTGAGCAATATCAGCGACGTTTCTTCCAATCATCACCTCATCTTGGTTGATCTCACAGACTTAATATTGTATTTGAATATGTCTGAAAATTTTAAGGTCTCCTGAGACATAAGCCCTAAGACAACTGAAGGTACTTTGGATGCACTTGGTAAATACTGTTGACCAGAGCTTCATTCTATTGTTAACAATGCTCTCCTTTACCAATTATTTTGATTAGCAAATGCTAAATCAATTTTCTTATGTCTACATTGGGAGGCAAAAATGATACAATAATAAACACTTTGGTTGGCTCTTTTTTGAGAAGATTTTTGAAGACTCTAATATCGTGGGACTATAATCTTAGTCTCTAACACACCCAGAATATTAGAAATTAGCCATATTATTTCACTACATAACTTTATACAGACTAAATGGCTTTTTCTTTTCACTGTTTTTGGGTCTATAGAAATCAAAGAATCCAAACTAGCTGTCACTTAAATAAGAGGAAATGTATTACTCTCTGCTCATGGTATAAAGGGTTACAACTGTGAAGATGAAGATCCCTGTAGGAGACCAAGACTGGCCAGGTCCCCTCTGTGCCAATACTGTGTGGCTGACATTGCTCAGGCCCCCACACCATCATTACTGAAAGCATGTTTCATGCTGTCATCCTTTGTAAGTACATAGGATGGAGCAATAGTACATTTACAGTTGTTAGTGTGGAAATCAATACAATAATAATACAATTAATAAATAGTAACACAAGAATAAATCCTGTGTTTTGTGTACTCACAACTGNGAACATGTCACTACTTTCCGACAAATGCCAATGCAGTTCCAGCCCTAAATGTAACCTTCATGGGCATCCTGCCCCGCCAAGGGAAGAGTGAAATCAAAGCATCTCAGGCCTCTTGTGCACAAGAATTCCTGCAGAGCTTGTTGAAAGAGAGGTTCCCTGAATCTCCCACCACAAATCCCGATCCTTCAGTAGTTCTGGGGTGGGGCTCCCCCAATATGCACATATGATGCCCCCACATGATGCTGATGCTGTGGCTCTGTGTACTGCGACTTGAAGAGCCCTGATGGAAAGAGTTAAATCATGAGGTTCTGAGATGCACATTCACAACACCTTCCTTGACATCTAGGAGTGGGCAGAGTGAAACTAAGGAATGTTTACACTATTTTAGTAGTAAATCTGCAGTTCATGTTGATGTTTTCAGATTGATTCTGGCTGTAGTAAATTTCATTTGACGATCTGTAATATGAGAAGTCTTTCCTGAACTACCAAGTTTTCTTTGTCTTTCATATGTAACAGAGATACATGAGATACTTCATATCATGCTTTGTATTGTCACACCAGACTGTATCCGTCGGTGGCTTCTTTGGTTTCATGAACCTGTGTGAGATTTCAGTATGATTTGTAATGTTGCTAATGTCACTCAAAAACATGCTTTAATATTTTAACTAACAATTGTTTCACACGTGATGCACAATAAAATGTACATTTGTTACAGACCATTACTTGATTTCAGAGTATCGCTATACCCGCAAAGGGACACTGGAGCTCTTGACAAGACACTGAACAATTCTGCCTTACTATGTCATTCGTGTCTAGAGGTCCTCACTTGACTTGCTGTGCTTCTTGACACAGCCCACAAAACAGCATCTGTCTGAAATCCCACCCATGTTCTTGTTATTATGGGGCTCAGGGTTTCATCCCAGTCTTTTCATCTCCTTTTTGTGTCTGCCCTAAGAAAAATGCAATATGGTTACCCAACTTTACATGTAAGACTTACTAGGACATAATAAGCAAGTAGAGTGACAGTTAAGGCTGTGGTGATGCCCAGACTCTAATCTGAGGTGTGAACTTGGAAATCAAAACATTTGAAAGAGACTGATATTTGATATGTGTCAAATATTAAGTAGCAACTTTGCCTTATTCATTTCATTCCACAGACTTAAACTCAGGCTACAAGTAAATGAAAACAATCTGCTTTGTGGCCTGACTTTCCACAGGGTTCTGCTTGGGCTTGTGTTCTCCATGTATTTCCACGAACATTTCCAACGTTAGGCT
>NW_028083500.1:0-1905 GCF_014824575.4 Sturnira hondurensis | reverse complement strand
CTGCTCTCAGTTTAAGACTTGGGGACATTATACACAAATAAAGAGGCAAGATTGTATTAATATCCAAATAAAACAATGACATAGGCAAATTTAACTAAAATTTCATTTAGTTAAAATTTCATTTTAGTTAAATAGTGGTCATTCAATGTGATCTCTAGAATTTATTATGTCACTAGTTTCCCTAAAAAAAAAAAAAAAGACTTGGGGACATTATTGTGTGTTAACTAGAATTGAAAAAAGCATTTTTTTTAAAGGCTTGGGAACTTCCAGAACTCTTTGCAAAAGGCAGAATAAATAAAACAGCTCAAATTGCAATTCCAGCCTTCAAATCCATTGCCTGATATTTCTTAGGGTCAACCTTAACTCACACTAGTGAATTTATACACACTTCATATATTTGTTGAACTATAATTTACAGATAATAATATGCACAGATTTAAGTGTAAATGTTGATGAACTTTGATATTTGTTTTTTAAAATTACTTTATTAGTGCTCGCTTCGGCAGCACATATACTAAAATTACTTCATTGTTGTTCAATTAAAGTTGTTTGCATTTCCCCCCCCCCCAACCCACCTCCCTCCTTTGCTTCCACCCTCCCCCTTGGTTTTGTCCATGTGTCCTTTATAGTAGTTTCTGAAAACCCTTCTCCCCACTGCCCCCTCCCCCTTCCCCTCTGGCTATTGTAAGATTGTTCTTAATTTCAATGTCTCTGATTATATTTTGATTGCATTTTTCTTTTGTTGATTATTGAGCTTTGATATTTGTATCCACTTGTGTCAAATGGCTTCATTCAAGATACAGTACATTTTTGTCAATCTGAGTTCCCTGGTCATACAGTGATTTAAGCAAAATTCAAAGATTAGACTGTAATAACTTTGGCTTAAACAATTTGTTTCTAATTTGTTATACTTTATGCTTTGATTTTCAAAATTGAACCATCGTTCTGTCCCAGTTATAGAATGGCATATTTGTTTTTTAAATAATAAGTTTAAACACCACAGGAATACAGGAAGAGAGAAGCTTGCTTGATTCCATATACCAAAGAGGGGTAACAGTTGTTCACAGCCTGAGATATATCCTTCCTGATTTTATACATATGTGTATATATATATATATTTTTCTCTAATTCTGCTTTTTAAAAACAAAAATAGCATCATTCTATTCCTGATGCACACTTGTCCTTTTTTCTTTTTTAAACCAAATACTAGGTCATGGACAACTTTCCTTACCAATGCCTGTATATTATCTTCATTTTTGTGTCCCATTAATATTTCATAGCCTGGGTGCTTTTTAATTCCATCCTCTTACCTCCTATTTTAAATCCTCGGGCCTCGGTGTTGTTTGAATCCCAAAGATGTTTGCCATTTGTTCCTGTTATGAAGCTGGAATATTTTAGAACATTCTAAAACAGGCCCTGTTTGCTCCAGGTGTATCATTCTCCTCTACTCCGGGGGAGGGGGGCGGTCCTCGGCCACCTTCACCCCGCCCTCATGGGAAGAGGCCCTCAGAGCCGGGAAAGGTGGGCGGGGCCAGAGGGAGGACCTGCACGCCCTCACCTCCGCTCTCTTTGCAGGCACATCCTCATCTGCCTGGCTGCCTACCTGGGCTGCGTGTGCTTCGCTTACTTTGATGCTGCTTCCGAGATCCCCGAGCAAGGTCCGGTCATCAGGTTCTGGCCCAGCGAGAAGTGGGCCTTCATCGGAGTCCCCTATGTATCCCTCCTCTGCGCCACCAAGAAATCTGCAGTCAAGATGACGTGATGGAAAGGCGGGCTTCTCTGCTCAGGCGTTCTAGTCCCCCCGGCTTCCTGCCGGCAAAGACAGCCCTGGGTTCTCAAGAGTTGGGGGTGGGTTTTTTTTTTTTTTAATTTAGTTCCCTTGGCTCTTACTAGCTGTCTATTACC
>NW_028083499.1:0-710 GCF_014824575.4 Sturnira hondurensis | reverse complement strand
CCTGGCCGGCGGCGGGATCCCGGCCTCACGTCTCCTTCCAGGTGAAGGCCTCATCGGCCAGGACCTGCGCCAGCCTGGCGTTGAAAGGCTCGTAGAAGTCCTGCAGGGTCCTCCGTGTGACGGGCCACATGGGCCCCAGGCTCCGGTCCTCGGGACGCCGGGCGTTGGACGCGGGGCTCTTGGTCATCAAGGCCTCTTGCTTCTCACTTAAGGGCCCTGGAAGGAGAAGAGAAAAGGCCCGTGAGGCAGGAGGCAAGGGTGCACTGCAGAAATCCCAGCCCTTCTGCGGGCTGAAATGGGAATCCCTCCGCCCCACCCCAAGAACGTGTCTGGAGATCGAATTCCTGGCCAGGGAGCTGCCAAGCGTTGTTCCGAAGCCGAAGGCTCCATGGCCAGTGTTTGGTGACCCCCTGGGAGGTGCCCTGGCACTTCAGGCTGCCACCTCCCCAAACCACCCCACCTGGTTTTCTCCCCACTGCCTGGCAGTGTGGGCTTCATGGCAGCCATCAGCCAGTCCCTGGGCCCCTGCACAACCAGCCAGGTACAGATTTTCCGACTCACCAGCCCACCATCACGCCTACTTCGGGCTGCAGATACACGGGGAACCACGGCGGGGCCCTAGCTCACCCTGTGTCTTGCTGTGAAGTGGCCGTGGGGGGGGGGGCTGTCTGTGCCAGAGACCCCACTGGCTGGACCCCACCTGGGAGCAA
>NW_028083498.1:0-2313 GCF_014824575.4 Sturnira hondurensis | reverse complement strand
GTATTACTATTATTTATTTGCATATTCCTCCCCCAAGTATGTAACTTGTAAACGGACGAGCTTAAAACTCACTTTGTAAGTAACTTGAAAAGAAAACCAAAACTTGAAATACTCATCTTCTTAATTATTATAGACCTTTATATAATATAAACTGGTTGAAAGATGAAATAAGATCTAGTAAGTAAGCATTCAATGAGAGAAAGCAAGAGTGGCTGCATTAACGTGTAGTATTCATTGCAATGAAAATCGCTGGAGACATAGAGGGATATAACATAACAAAAAATAATAGAGGGCTATTGTACAATACTATAGTTTTGCAAGATGTTCCCATTTGGAGAAACTCAGTAAAGGGTATTTGGGGTTTTTGTATTATTTCTTACAACTGTACATGAATCTACAATTATTTTAAAAGAAAACACTTAGTTTAAATGTAAAGGTGGCATCATCTAAAAATATGTACAAAACATAAGCATTTATTTTGTCCCCAAAAGATGTCTATTTCAAAATGAAATTATATCTGGTACACTGTGTTTATTCTTGTGAGTCCTAAAATAGTTAGAATGATTTAGCAATCTATCAAAAGTTTTCTTAATATCTAAACAGTCAAAAGAATGTTTAGATATTCTTAGACAAGATGTGTATACATGCAGTTTTCTGCCTTGAGTTTTCATTGGAATGTTCAAAAACAAGTAATATACTCAAGGGGCTATATCCCAAAAGAATCCAAATCTCATATACACAGCCTTGTTCTACAGTGACAATTATTTGGCAATTGTCCTCATTGTTAAGGTACCAGCATCTGCAGGTAACAATTTTCTTTGTATATTAACATAGAAATGTTTTTTCTAGCTTTTATATTAGAAGTTAAGGTTTGGTTATTCTAAGGAAATAATCATTTGTTGAGGACCCACTTAACTCTGCGAGCTGGGTTTGCTATTATCATGCATATCATCTTAATCACACAAGAAGCCTACTAGCTATATATGTATATATAGCTTTTATTTATTTAGTTAATAAATAAAGTAATGAAGGTGGAAGAGTTTATGTAAATCATTTAAGATTCTACAGATAATGGCAAAGCTATAATTTGAACCCAAGCCTGTACAACTCCAAAGCTCATGGCATTATGCACGACACTTTGCTTCCAGGCCATAATAGCACTCATGAGTAACTCTGAATTTGTCTCATACACATCTATTTTCTTTAAAATTTTAAGCTTTCATTCAGTCTTGGGTCTATACCTAGTTAATAAAATTCCATGTCAGCCCTNGGAAGCTGGGGCTTTGAAGTTCAGACTCACAATTACAACATGTTCATAACATGGCATACTATTGCTCAGTTATTCACAGGTAGCATCATTCAAGCATCTCTGTTAAGGATAACACTGTGATGTGTAGCTGGTTGAACACAGAACTGTGATGGTGTGCATGTGAGTGTAAATTCAGTCTTCTTGACATTTAATACTTGAAAAAAAATATTATTCTGATGTTTCAGTTGGTCTCTGTGGCTCAGGAAACACCTGACACCTAACAATATGATGCAAGAATGAGTTAGGTTTGTTAAATTAAATTTTTTTAAATTCCTGGTCTACATCAATAAGTATGTATATTATCAGGTTTTACATGAGGTATTGTGTGAAAAAGCACTTTGTACCAAACTTACACTGTGTGTCTATGTTTTTGTAATTTTTATTAGATAGCCACTCTAAAATAAGTATGCAAATTATAATATATTTTTCTGTCCTAATATCCACTTGTTTTGCTTTCAGTGAGCACCATTTCCAGCATAGATGGGGACTGGAAACTATACAAATGTGAAAGAATTCATTATTTTGGGGTTAACAGAGAATGCTACAACTTGTGTCATTTTATTTATTGTGTTTCTAGGAATCTATGTTGTCACCTTAATGGGCAATTTCAGCATAATCCTGTTAATCAGAAGCAGCCCTCAGCTTCACACACCAATGTACCTTTTCCTCTGCCATTTGGCCTTCGTAGACATTGGTTACTCCTCATCAGTCACACCCGTTATGCTCACGGGCTTCCTCAAGAAAAGAACCTCCATCAGTGTTGCTGGTTGTATAGCCCAGCTCTGTTCTGCGGTCACATTTGGGACAACTGAATGCTTCCTGCTGGCTGCCATGGCCTATGATCGCTATGTGGCCATCTGCTCCCCACTGCTCTACTCCACACACGTGTCCCCCAGAATCTGCATTCTCTTAGTGGGGGTGTCCTACATAGGGGGGTGTGTAAATGCTTGGACATTCACAGGCTGTTTATTGAGTCTATCCTTCTGTGGACCTAATAAAGTCAA
>NW_028083497.1:0-1437 GCF_014824575.4 Sturnira hondurensis | reverse complement strand
CCACTCACCGCAACGCCGTACTGCACCACAGAGTGGTACTGCTGGACCTGGGTACTCCCCGGGTACTGATAGGAGAAGCACTCTTCCGCCAGCTGGTGCTGGATGTCACCGCTCGGGGTCTGGAAAGGAACAGTTGGCTACTGAGAGGGAAGGCAGCAGGAATCATTCACCCATTCTTTCGGCCAGCTAGATTCACACAGAGCAACCTGGTACACACTGTATCCTGACAGGGGAACAGTGCTGTCAGTCTCCCTGCTGAAGTCACAGCAGTTGTCATCAGGAGCACCTCTCACCAAAGAGAGAGACTGAGTCACTATGGAATATTACGGGCCTTATACCCGTTAACACCCAAAACCAGGAGGACACAGCCACTAATCTGCCCACTGCACAAAGGTGTTCTGATGTATGTGAGGTGAAAGTGTACAGGAAACACCCATCATTTTCCTCGGCCCCTATGTGGCTGTGGGATGCCCTGTTCCTACTAAAGTGGTGATGTGGACAGGTGGGGCAGGACAAGGACACTGGGCAAGCCTACTGCAGCTGACAGTTGGCACAGGGAGGAAAAACGAAACAGGGCGCATAGGGTTAAATGTTCCCCTGTTCTACAGGGAATTTGAACAGCAATCTTTCCCTCAGATAGGTTGAACCTCATGAGGAGCCTCATTCTCCTGCCCACTGAGGCTGATTCCTATCTGCATAAGATTTTCCCTCAGTGTGTGAAAAGCCCTGGGGCAGCTCTGAGGAAGCCATGCCCCTACTTCCGCTCAGATCCTTGGCCTCCTCTGGTCTTCCTGGCTTCCTGGGTGTGGAGGTGGCCCCACTGGATCTGTCACCTCAGACCTGTCCTGAACAGTAATCTGGGAGGCGTGAACTGGAAAAGCTGTCTGGGCAGCGGGGGTAGAGGGCCTGAAGGACCAGCTCTGGGATGACATCAAGCCTTGCGCTCTGAAAGGGTACATTTGTAGACTGAGAGGGCAGGCCTGAGGAAGTTTTCGCCCACTCTGTGGTGGGATGCAATGGCAGACCAAAGGAACTAGTACACACTCACTCAGAGCAGAGGAAGAATGTTCCTGCTCGCCCTGCTGACACAGCCGCACAATGGACCCAGGTCTCCTTGAACCACAGAAAAAGGCTCAAGGACGTTGAAAACTTACCGTGCTCAAAAGTAACGTGGACATGAATGAGGCCTCTGCCCCTAATTTTCCCAAGTGACAATGCCTAACTATGGTCTGGGAAGGAAAAGGGTGCGGGAAATATCCCCCGTTTTACTCTGTCCGCTTTGGGTCGAACCACGCTCTCCCCCTTTTACCGCAGTGACCTGAGAAGCTTGTGCCCTGACCGGGGAGTGGGTATGACTGCTGCGCCTGAAACAGGGAACTGACAGAAAAAACCACTGCAACAGGTAACAGAAAATGTTCACATGTTCTACTGTGACGG
>NW_028083496.1:0-763 GCF_014824575.4 Sturnira hondurensis | reverse complement strand
CAGTAGAATATGTTAATGGGTCTATTTATTCAGTGATTCTCCAGGAAAAAAACGTAATCTGCAAATCTCTTCAGATGTTGGCGAATCAATCTCAATAGAAAATGGAAATTTCAGTTTACATGTTTTCCTCCCTGTTTTTTTTTTAATTAAAAAAATGTTTCTTAGCTTTGTAGTTCTTTTTTTAAAAATATATTTTATCGACTATGCCATTACAGTTGTTCTATTCCCCCCTTCATTCCCCTCCACCCTGCACACCCCTCCCCCACCATTTCCCCCCTTTAGTTTATGACCATGTATCTCAAGTTCTTTAGATCCTATATTTCCCCTACTATTCTTAACCTCCCCTCTATATTTTGTNGCTGTCCTCTTGGTTTGCTTTTGTTTTAGGTGTGGTTGTTAATAACTGAGTTTGCTGTCCTTTCACTATTCATATTTCTTTTTTTTTAAGATTTTATTTATTTATCTTTAGAGAGGAAAGAAAGGAGAGAAACATCAATGTATGGTTGCCTCTCGTGAGTCCCCTGCTGGGAACTGGCCTGCAACCCAGGCATGTGCCCTAACTGGGAATCAAACCGCGATCATGTGGTTTGCAAACCCGTGCTCAATCCACTGAGCTACACCAGCCAGGGCTCACTGTTCATATTTCTTATCTTCTTTTTCTTAGACAAGTCCCTTTAACATTTCCTATAATAAGGGCTTGGTGATGATGATCTCCTTGAATTTGATCTTATCTGAGAAGCACTTTATCTGTCCTTCCATTCTA
>NW_028083495.1:0-788 GCF_014824575.4 Sturnira hondurensis | reverse complement strand
GAAAGTCTACTTTGGAGGTTGATTTCAGCCCGGACAACTTAGCGCAGCACTGTAGAGGCCTACTAACCATGCGAAAAACCTGCCACGAATGCCACAAACAGCAACTCGCCAGGCAGGGTAATTTTCTCTTAACTACCAGGTGAGAAATTCTCCTCCGTAGAGGGATCTGGGCTTTGGAAATTAGACTTGGAAAACTGTTCCAAGTTCCAGTTTTCCAAGTCGAGTTTCCCAAGCCCAGTTTTGCTCTTCACCTCTTGAAAATACTCCCACCGCACTGGAGAAGCCAGGTCACCATCCCAAAAATCCTGCAACCCATTCCACAAACACCTTCTCCCAAGGCTGCCTAGTTTCTTCTGCACCCCGAGGCTAGGAAGGCTTCTTTTGAGGTGCACCTGAGGTTGGAGAACGTCAACAGCACTGGAATTGCATATTGACCATCGCGAAACCTGAAAGCAGTTTCACAAACCCCTTCCCCGGGTGCCCAACAACTTCTTTTTTAATGCCCAGGTGAGAAATCCTCCCCACTAGGGGGACCTGTGCTTGGCAAACTGGACTGGAGAAACTCGACACGTCTTCCAAGTCTCCTTTTCCAAGCTCGGTTTTGGATTTCTAGTCTTGGAGACTTCAACACGACCCCGGAGGAGCCTCCTTACAGGCCGAAAGACCTGCACTCCATTGCCCCTCAAAATACTCCCAAGGCTCTCTAGTTCTTACCTAAGTCCCAGGCTAGCCAGGGCACTTCCCAGGATAATTTCGGGCCAGAGAACTGAAAACAGCACTGAAAAGCC
>NW_028083494.1:0-778 GCF_014824575.4 Sturnira hondurensis | reverse complement strand
GCTAAAATCCTCAATAAAATATTGGCAAATCACATCCAACAATACATCAAAAGATCATACACCATGACCAAGTGGGATTCATCCCAGGAATGCAAGGATGGTTCAATATACACAAATCAATAAATGTAATACACCAAATAAACAAAAGCAAAGACAAAAATCACATGGTCATATCAATAGATGCGGAAAAGATTTTGATAAGGTTGAACACCCATTTATGATAAAGGTACTCAGAAAAATGGGAATAGAGGGAGAATTCCTCAATATAATAAAGGCCATATATGAAAGACCTACAGCCAACATCATACTCAATGGGCAAAAATTAAAAGCTTTTCCACTAAGATCAGGAACAAGACAAGGTTGCCCACTTTCACCACTTCTATTCAATATTGTATTAGAAGTTCTAGCCACAGTGATCAGGCAAGAAAAGGAAGAAAAAGGCATCCAATTGGAAAGGAGGAAACAAAACTGGCACTGTTTGCAGATGACATGATAGTGTACATGGAAAATCCTATAGCCTCTACCCAAAAACTGCTGGAACTAATAAATGAATTTGGCATAACAGCGGCATACAAAGTCAATATACAAAAATCAAAGGCATTTTCGTATACCACCAATGAAGCAGCAGAAGAAGAAATCAAGAAAAAATCCCATTCGATATAGGAAAAACAAAAATAAAATATCTGGGAATAAACCTAACCAAGGAGATAAAAGACCTGTATGCACAAAACTACACAACACTGAAGAAAGACATCAAGGAAGACACAAATAAATGGAA
>NW_028083493.1:0-1252 GCF_014824575.4 Sturnira hondurensis | reverse complement strand
CTAGGAGGAGGCGCATTTGAAGGTGCCCTGGCTCCGCAAGGAGCAAACAGCCCTTGGGGCGGGGGGGGCTGGGGGAAGGCCAAAACAAAACTTCTCTGGGCCGGGACGCGGGTGCTGCCCGTCCCCCACCCCAAGAAACTGCGGACAATGGGACTGGAGGGGCGCTAACTGCCAAAACCTGGGCTCCCAGGAGTAACAGTGAAATAAAATGTAACTAACTAACTAAATAAATAAAATAACATGTACACCAGCCTCGGAAATCCCCGTAGCGGGTGTTTCACAACATCACCCAAACTTATTTCGTGGAAATGACTTCGAATATCGGAAACGAAATTCACCCACCTTCCTAATATGGTCTGAGGCGGTGACTTTTAAACAATCCTCTGAGTTCTGTAAACTTCGGGTGAGATAAACCAGTCACTGGGAAGGTCGGCGCGCTTCCCCTTTGTCCTCTTCATAAGCTGCACGTCCTGCTGCTTCTCAGGTCCTCTTCCCATCCAGCGGGAGCTCTACATCTCCTTTCAAGGCTGTGGGCATCGGAGAAGACTTCCGTTGAACCCCCGGCCTGTGGGGAGCGGTTCTGGTGGCCCAGAGCCCCCAGGATTTGAGGCTGCCGAGGCCTGGACTGCAGGGTGACGTGGGGTCCCCCTGTTTCTTGGCCTGCCCTCACCACTGCCTGCTCTCAATGGGGCACACTGCGTTGTTCTCTGAGCTTTGCTGTTGCTTCTGCGACGTTGTTGCCGCGGAATGATTGTAAGGGGTTGGAGGACCTTTCTTCCAAGTGCCTGGCTGTATTTTCTGGGGCACCTTGGCCCTGATCAGCTCCGAGGCTTCTCCATTGCTCATCATCAGGTTTGCTTTGGGCTCCTAAGCCTACGCGGTGGTGAGTGCGGGCTGAGTTCCAGGACCCGTTTTTGGTTGCCTCCCAGCACCCTTGCCTGCTCTCTGGGCAGTGCTGGGTTAGGTCTCTTCCTTTTGATCCTGGCTCTGCTACTTCGTTTGGTGGGAATTATGGGACTGAGCTCTGTGACTTTTGGGACCACAGCACCACTGTTCACTCTCAGCCACAGCGTGCCCTGATCAGCTCTGCCCATTTCTTCTTTCTTCAGCAGCAGTTTTGCATTGGGCTCAGAAGCCTTGAGGGTGGTGATTGCAGGCTGATTTCAGGGCCCTGTTTTTGTTCCCCTGCCACCATCTTTGCCTGCTCCCCAGGCCCTGCAGGGTTGGTCCTCTCCTGTTGTTTCTGGGGCTG
>NW_028083492.1:0-1744 GCF_014824575.4 Sturnira hondurensis | reverse complement strand
TGGCATGTACTAAATGCTCAGTAAACATTAGCTGTGTTTTTTTAATGGCAGCAGTCAGTTTTGGGGACAGAGGGACCCCCAAAATAGAAAAGTAAGTATTTACGTAAGTTTGTTTTCTCTCCTCCTTTGTTTTTCGTTTTTTTTCCAGAGACCAAAGACTGGGTTCTCCAGTCAACATCACAGGCATTGACATCGAAAAGGACAGACTCAGGGGTTTTTTCTCAGCCAAAGGGTAAGGGGCCTTGCACCCATGAGCAGAGTCCTCTTCGGCCATGGGAACAGTCTGGCGTCTGCCAGCTTGTCTTGGGATCCAGCTGTTTTGGTTCCACTGCGGTCACATCCTACATCCTCCTGCAATCTGGGATGAAAGTGAAACACGCTAAAAGTATCAGTGCTGGTTTCTTCCCTCCCCCCTCACTTCTGAACTCCTTCCTCAGCCGCTTCTGACTTGAAACTAGAAATGCTAGTGGGAGAATCATCATCCATGCATTTTTCAAAATACTACAGACATATTTTTTTAATCCTCATCCAAGGACATCTTTCATTGCTTTGAGAGAGAGAGAGAGGAAGAAGGGCGAGACAGAGAGAGAGAGGGAGAGGAGGTGGGGGTGGGGAGAGAGAGACAGATGGAGAGACATCAGATTAACACTGATCAGTTCCCTCTTGCGCATGCCCAGACCAGGGATCAAACCCCAACATTTTGGTCTATGGGACAGCGCTTCAACCAACCGAGCTGCATCAGCCAGGGCCTGCTAACTTATTTTAAATTATACAAATATTACACTAACACATTTTGGTGAGTGATACGTAAAAAAAGTTAAAAACAAAGTTCTCTTTAGCTGCCTCTCTTTAATCCCATTCCCTCCTTTGAGGTCACCATGGCTATCTCGAAGATGAACATTCTAGATCTCTTTCTAGTCCCTTATGTGTATGTATAGAGAGGGAAACATACAGTTTGTTTTGTATGTGGATTTTTTTGAACAAAATATTTTTTGAATTTAATTCTTATTCAAGTACAGTTTTCTGTTTTATATGTGGATTTTTTAAAAATGCTATCATTCTGTGCACAGCCTGCTGCATTCTGTTTCATTCACCTCACATTTTATATATATATATATATATCAGACTGCCTTCTGCCTCAGTCTGTGCAGATGTGCATCATCACACTGAACTGCTGTATAGTAGTTCATACTGTGATACTTATATATTTTTATGGGTAAATAGAATAGACTTTATTCTTTTTTTAAAATATATTTTATTGATTATACCATTACAGTTGTTTCATTCCCCCCTTCATTCCCCTCCACCCTGCACACCCCTCCCCCTTCCTCCCCTTTAGTTTATGACCACGGGTCTCTAGTTCTTTAGATTCTATATTTCCCCCACTATTCTTGCCCTCCCCCCTATCTATTTTTTACCTACTGTCTATGCTACTTATTTTCTGTATCATCTCCCTCCTTCTCCTCCTCCCACTCCCCTGTTGCTAACCCTCCATGTGTTCTTCATTTCTATGGTTCTGCTCCTGGTTTAGCTGTCCTCTTAGTTTGCTTTCGTTTTAGGTGTGGTTGTTAGTAACTGTGAGTTTGCTGTCCTTTCGCTTTTCATATTTCTTATCTTCTTTTAGATCTAAGTCCCTTTAACATTTCATATACTAAGGGCTTGGGGATGATGAACTCCTTGAATTTGACATTTTCTGAGAAGCACTTTATCTGCCCTTCCATTCTAAATGAAAGCTTTGCTGAAT
>NW_028083491.1:0-573 GCF_014824575.4 Sturnira hondurensis | reverse complement strand
GTTTCCATAACTTGGATTTATTCCAGGAAGTGGAATAAATTCAGGTAGCTTCGATTTTTTTTATCTGAAAGAGAAAGATGCTCTCCTTCTGTTAGTTTGGAAACAATTGCTTTGGAGGGCTGTTTCTGTCCACTCTTGAGTAGTAATTGTGTGGCATTGGTGAGATGTGAGGCTGAGAAACAGAGAGAAGACGAAGCAGGAAACAAACAAAAAGAAATGCCCTGATAGAAAACCGTTTTCCCTCCTGACTCTAAACACCCATCAGCATTAACAGCTTTCAGATGTGGAGTGAATTTACCTCTGAAGCAGAAAAATATCGTTTTAGGGAAAGCAAGAGACTATGAAGGAACTGGATTTCTAGGTCCTTTTTAATTGAGCTTGAAATTTTGCATATGGGGCTAATTTAATTTTCCGAGGTCTTTTGGGGATCTTTACCATCATTAAACTGGAGCTAAGTATATGCAGGTTGGAGAAGAAAATAAGAGCTTCCATTTGCTGGATGAAAGACTGAAATAAATGGACCCCCAATCAGCAATAGTACACAGTGTAAATAAGGTACGTGAGAAGTCCTCA
>NW_028083490.1:0-549 GCF_014824575.4 Sturnira hondurensis | reverse complement strand
CACTGCATGTTAGTATGTAGTTTTTATGTGGTGTATGTTTGCATAAGACAGGATGGGGTAAAAGTAGGTTTAGAGTTGTGAATACGAGAAACAAAGTTTATTGTTGTCCTATTACTTAATAATTATGACATTATTTTCCATGTGAATAACTGTAAATCTGCTTTTGCACCATCCTGTGTATTTTTTCCCAATCTTTCCCTTTCAGTGTTTTTTCACCCCATGTTTTAAGTCATTCATATTTTCCCCAGTTTTTGTCTTGTCCTTTTAGTCTCTGAACTTTTTCAGAGTACTGTTCAATTTTATAAAATATACACTATTAATGTATTTTATCATTACACTGCATGTCCAAAAGTGTACCTGATTCCTGTCTGGTTTTGTTTAAATGGACCACGAAAAATCAAACTTACAGATGGGGGCGGGGTCTAAGGTCAGAGGCTGGAGCGGGCTGGAGGTGAGAGGAGGCCACAGATGTGGGTGGGGCTGGGTGGGAGTCATACTGAGGCTGGCAGGCTTGAGGGGCGGCCAGTTCTGGTGGAGAGATGAACAAAT
>NW_028083489.1:0-716 GCF_014824575.4 Sturnira hondurensis | reverse complement strand
CTAGGAATAATCTGACTGCTAATTCAACATTTTTCATATAAGAACTTTTGTTCTAATACTACTGATAATGTATTCACAGTATCTAGATTTAATGCCTTCTATAGGCTAGAACCTGTGAAAAATATTTTATATGCATTATTTTGCTTCACAGACTTTGGGCCCATATTTTTAGTGTAGATGTTTCTGGGTCAACTAGCTGTACATGGATTACAGTTTGGGACAGGATCTGAATGGAGAGTGTAAGGGAGTTGACACCTTGTGATGTTGTGACTTATAATAAAAAATCCCGATACAGAGCTCCTTGGACCCTTGAAATTTTTGAAATAATAAGAGCTATGACAGTGTCATTCTATAAATTATTTTTGTTAATTTGGGAAAGCTACTAGGTAACCAAGGAAAGGGGCTGGTTAACTAAGAATCAACCTTGATAAGAGAGTTGGGACTTTCAGCCCTAGCCATTGACCTTCTGGCCTTCTGGGAAGAGAGAGGTTGAACCAATCATTAATGTCTGATGATTTGATCAACCATACTTATACAATAGAAACTCCATAAAAAAAAACTCAAAGAAGGAGAAGGTTTAGAAAGTTTCCACATTGTTTAACACATGGAGATTTGTTGGGGAGTGGCCCACTGGGAGAGCAACAAAGCTCCTTCTCCTTTCTCAATACCTTGACCAATGCTTCTCTTCTCCCTGGGAGTTTCAGAAGTATATCTTT